>NC_135502.1:5218326-5220826 GCF_052857255.1 Amblyomma americanum | reverse complement strand
TCCCCGACCAAAGGGTGCCACCAGCACGCCGAACAGAGGAAGCGGGATCAAAAGGAGGAGGTAGCGAAAACAAGATGGAGTCACCCAAATCTGCCGATTCGCCGAAACAGCAGGCACCTGGAGCTAACGCGTTTGAAGCGCGAAAGCCCATTGTCTGCTATAATTGCAACAAGGAGGGTCACATCTCAGTGAACTGCAAACAGCAAAAGATGGCGTTCGCGTGCATGTGAGAGTCGAAGGAAAACCTTAAATTGCTGGAGCCATACATGCGGGACGTGGTTATAAATGACAAGAAATTCAGGACACTGCGGTATTCAGCGGCTACCATGGATGTTGCTGACCCGTCCTGTGTTTCCTCCACGAATTACACCGGCGAATGCGCCTGGATTAAGCAGGTCGCCGAAGAACAGAGTGCATGCTTGCCTATTGCGAAGGTGACCCTAGAGGGGACTTTTGGCAGGCTAGACACAGAAGCGACAGTTAGCGCAAACTTGCCGACACACTTGCCCTACCTGTTTTCGAACAAATCCGAACAGCTGCTGAAAGAGAAAGTTCTCTCTTTCACCTCGGGCTTGGCTTGCGTGGCGCTAACACGTTCTCGAGCGCGAAAGATCGCAAAGAAACTCGACTGCGCTCCGATAAATGAGCAGGCACCGAACCACTCTCCCTACCAGCCGGGGGATCCTTGCAGAGAAACTGATCCGTCTAAACCGCATGAGCATGACCATGAAGGTGTTCCCGAACAAGTGGTAGCTCATGAAATCCAAGGAACTGCCGATTCCGTAGAGAATGGGGCAACAGGAACCAACGCGAAGGGTTCGACATTAACACCTGCTTCGACTTGTTGGGAGGAGTTGACTAA
The DNA here is from genome assembly GCF_052857255.1 of Amblyomma americanum. Classification (NCBI taxonomy): domain Eukaryota; kingdom Metazoa; phylum Arthropoda; class Arachnida; order Ixodida; family Ixodidae; genus Amblyomma; species Amblyomma americanum. The sequence goes on along the minus strand of NC_135502.1, from coordinate 5,219,964 downwards.
GGTTGATAGGAAATCACTTATTGCAGAGCAGAAAAACGACCCATCGCTAAGAGCTCTAAGCAATAAGGTGAGCGAGGGAGTCGCCAGAAAGAACATCAGCTTTCATGAGAAATCAGGCCTTCAGTACCGGAAATACTGCGACTCAAAGGGACGCGCATATAAGCAACTCCTAGTGCCTGAGAAGTACCGGCGCAGCTTCTAGAGCTCGCACACGGAAATGCATGGGCGGGCCACCTGGGCATAAAGAAAACAAAAGCTAGATTAGCCCTCGAATATTACTGGCCTCGCTGCTGGAAAGATGTGGAACAGCTTGTAAGATATTGCGACACCTGCCAGCGGGTCGGCAAGTCTACGGATAAATGGAAAGCACCCATGACACTACTTCCCATAATTACAGGGCCCTTTCGACGTCTTGTAATAGATACTGTCGGCCCACTGCCAGCCTCCAACTCTGGCTGTCGCGACATTCTGACCTCACTGTGCGTGGCAACCGAATTTCCCGAGGTCATTCCATTGAAGGAGCTAAGTTCCGCATGTGTTGTAGACGCCGTTTTGCCAATTTTCTCTCGCGTGGGGTTCCCTGCAGAGATACAAAGCGATAACGGGAGCGTGTTCACAAGCTGCTTGACAACAACGTTCTTTGAACGGAGTGGGATTAAAATAATCTGCAGTTCCATTCACCACCCTCAGTCAAATCCAGTCGAGCGTATGCACTCAGTGCTAAAGCGGATACTTAGGCCTCTGTGTTTTGAGCATAAGGTAGATTGGGAAGGCTGCATTCCAGCAGCACTCTGCAATGAGATCCGTCCGCCACGAAAGCACAGGATTTTGCCCCGCTGAACTAGTCTACGGGCGTGACTTCAGGACCCCATTGCGCATGCTAAGGGAGTCATGGGAGGGTTACGGAGAGGATCCCTGTGTAGTGGAATACGTCCTGAAACTACTGGAAAGACTGGCGAAAACCAGAGACCTCGTGGAAGCAAATGCCAGAGCAGCGCAGTCACTGTCTAAAGTGTACTACGACAAATCGGCACGCAAGCGCACCTTTCAACCTGGTGACCAGGTGATGTTGCTGCGTCCATCAAAAAGGAACAAGCTTGAAGTGCAATGGGAAGGGCCAGCTAAGGTGGTGTCCAAGCTTTCGGAAACCAACTATGAGGTCAAATTTCAGAACAAACACGATCGGATAATCCACAGTAATTTGATGAAGCCTTATGTGCAGCGTCAGGCCAGGGTTAACATGGCGCTGACCATGCCAGAGGAAGAGATCTCAGACATACCGTATGTCATGCATGAGGACGAGCAGGCAGCGAATGAGCTGCTAAATTCAATCGACAGAGAGCCACGTTTGGCGGAAAGTCAACGAGGAGACATGAAAAACGCCGTTCGCGACTTTGAGGCGGTGTTTTCAAACAAGCCAGGATAAGTAAGAGTGAGGGTGTAACGTTCCTTGACTCTTGGGTATTGGGGCGGGCAAAATTTAACGCCACGTCGGCCAAATCAAGTCACCTATTCCCGTACCGCGTGCCCTCTAAGCACCAACCTGCTTTCATTTAGCGAATTTTTTTTTTTCCTATCCAAGTGCGCCTCGAGCGGGAGCACACGCCTTGGACAGGTGCCCTGTCAATACTACTCGTC